>NW_028138976.1:0-10000 GCF_964270905.1 Leucopleurus acutus
TGTGCGTGTGCGTGGGTGGGTGGGTGTGGGTGGGTGTGCGGGTGTGTGTCGGAGACTCAGGCCCCCAGGGCCTCTGTTCTTTAGCTGGCAAGGCCTGTTTGGCCCTAGGCCACTCCCCAGTCCTTTTCCAAAATGTCTGTAGGTCTGTCTCATGCGTGCGTACGTACGTACGTACGTACGTACGTACCTCCCTCCCTCCCTCCCTCCCTCCCTCCCTCCCTACCTACCTACCTACCTAGAGATCGACATGACCAGAGATTTCATAGCTTTCATTTAAAAACTTTTAGTCAGCCACGAAGCAGGTAGTACAATCGAAAATTCGCTCTCTTGCTTATCTATAAAGAACCGTTGGAATAGGTGACGTTTATTTCCTCCGATGGCTAAGGCTTTTTATTATCTGTGGGGAAAGACTTTTAAGATTCGTGTTGGTCCCGAAGGAGACGGCAAATTAGTGTTTGGCTGAGGGAGCCCTTCCACCGGTTTGTATTCTTAAAGAGACCACGTCCCCCTCCCCTCCCCCCGTTGTTATTTTTTGGGGGTTTTTTTTGTTTGTTTGTTTGTTTCCGTTTTGGTTTTTCTGTTTTTTCTTTCTTTCTTTTTTTTTTTTTTCCTTCCCTTTGGTTTCAGGTTCTACCTCATCCAGTCCACTGGCCTTAGTCTCAGTCAGGCCATCGCAGGCTGTGTTCACATTTCGGAGGCGGTAGAGATGTGCAAGATCAAGACAGTTCACCCAGAGAACTGGGCGGCGGGTGCTTTGCTGACATCGAAAAGCTGATCTGCTCATCATGCAGTTCCATTTCCCTTCCTCGTCCTCCTCGTCCTCCTCGTCCTCCTCGTCCTCCTCGTCCTCCTCCACCTCGTCCCCGTCCTCGTCCTCCTCCTCGTCCTCCTCCACCTCGTCCTCGTCCTCGTCCTCGTCCTCGTCCTCGTCCTCGTCCTCGTCCTCGTCCTCCTCCTCCTCCTCGTCCTCGTCCTCGTCCTCGTCCTCCTCCTCCTCGTCCTCGTCCTCGTCCTCGTCTTCGTCCTCGTCCTCCTCCTCCTCCTCCTCCTCCTCCTCCTCGTCCTCCTCCTCCTCCTCCTCCTCCTCCTCCTCCTCCTCCTCCTCCTCCTCCTTCTGTGTGCTTCTTTCTGTCAAGGAGAAGATTTCCAACTCAAATGCAGACCAAAAGATTTCTAGGTTCCAAAACTTCAGGGTTCCATGGATCATGGTGTCCAAAATCTGCACAGGGCCTTCAATAACGGCCCTCGTTCTCAGCGCACACAAGTCAACCCCAGACCAAGGCACCCTAAGGGCAAAAACCCTCCAAGGTTTCTCCCATTAGACCCCGAACGTCAGCACACACCCCCTCCCCCGGTTTCTATTTCGTATCGCGTGCGCTCAGGCAGACGGCAAACACATCGATCGATCATTTTCCTTTAACGTGTTTCATGAACGTCGCACTGGCCAAAGAAACCTAGGTGTGGAAAAGCTCATCCCTGCGTAAAAGGCTTTGGCTTCTCAGTGAAGGGGTCGAGCCGAGGGACCCAGGCCCCTCTGTCAACTTTTCACTGGATTCATTGGCCTCGCTCTTGTCCCAAGCGACGGCTGGTCAGATTTCTCATGGTCATGTTTTGCCTTCTGGCTTTAGCAAGGGTCTTCAACTGGGGTAAAAAGAGCAGGCTTGTTTGGGGCGCTTTCATGGTGGGGAGGAGGGGGTGGTGGCCCATAGAGGTAGGTCCCTTCGATTCACCCCATCTCAGGTAGTGCCCTATGCAAAACGTTTGTTTTCATACCATCAGGATCCTACCTTTGGAGAGTTTCCCTGCCTTAAACGTCCTCTGCCCTCCGCCTATTCATCCACCATCCACCACCCCCCCGCTGACCCGTTCATCCCGTCCATGGTTTTTCTCTTCCGAGAAAGCATGTTACCTACGGCTCGTCCCCAGGCTACGTACGTGTCCATTCACCTCCTGAAAGACATGTCTCGGTCACCTCCGAGAGAGTTCTTGGCAGTGAGGAATAAAACCGCCACCGTCAAGGTCCGCATGCAGGTTTCTGCGTGGACCTCAGCCGTTCGACTCCCCGCGTCACCTCGGGTCCATTCATAGCAAGGAGTCCTCCGAGGGCCGGGTCTTACGGTGAGAGCGTGTTTGGCTGTGAAAAACACCACCCCTGTTCACAGAGTTCCCAAAGACGGGGGGGTGGGGGGTGGGGGGGTTGGGATCGGGGTCGGGGTGGAGCTGAGGAGGGCACGGCACGTCAGCATACCGAAGCGTCCGGAACCCCGAGGAGGCGGGCAAGGAAGGAAGATGTCCCCGGGACAAAACCTTCCCTCCCCGTCCTTAGGGTCGATGGCTGGACCTGAGAATTCCATGGACACGAGACGGATTTGTGAAACCAGAATTCCAAGAAAGGGGACCTGGCTGGCCGAGACCCCAAAATGAGTCTCTTTGGGGTTTGTTAGGGTGGCAGGCCAGGAGACACCCACCGTGTTCCACCCGACTCCCAAATGGGGCGAGTTTATCGAAGAAAAAAAAAAAAAAGCCAAACCAAAAGCAAACACACACGCAGACAGAAACCCCACCAAAACACACACACACACACACACACACACACACACACACACACACACACACACACACACACCCCTCTGGGTGCGCTATCTGCTGTCCACGATTTCCTGTGCCTTTTGGACATGGCTGATAGGGATGGGCATGAAACGGCAGGACAGCAAGCTGGCATCTCGGCCGGCCTAGAGAAGTTTCCCGAGTGAAGTATCAGAACCAGGGCGGGGTGGGGATGGGGGGCGCAGAGAGAGGCGGGGAAGGGGGGCCCACGTCACCTGGGAGAGAAGCGGGGGGAGGGGGGCGCTGACCGACCTCGGTTCACCCCGTCCCCCTCCGGCCGAGAACCTGCCTTCGCTTCCTGCCCTCAGGTGTGTGAGAGGAGCAGGTTTCTTTCCCATAACTACCAACACATCATTTCAGTCTTGTTTGTGGGTTTCTTTTTGTGTGTTCGTTTTCTGGACGAGGCCAAAGAACCCTTCCAGTGAGTGGAGGCGTGTGTACAAAGGAGGATCTGACAGGACGGGAGGGTGCGGGTCAGTCCCTGTGCCAAGAAACCCAGAGAATCTGTCGTAGCTGAGGCTCGGGCCTTTTGCAGAAATAGGCCAAGAGAGTTCAGAGTTGATCCTTCACTGCCAAAGAGTCATCACAGCAGTTTCCTGGAAGGGATTGTGTTGCAGGAGCCAGCGTGGTGGCCCTCAGGCCTCAGGCCTCAGGCCTCAGGCCTCAGGCCTCAGCCCGGCAGGCAGGCAGGCAGGCAGGCAGGCAGGCAGGCAGGCAGGCAGGCAGGCAGCGGCTATTGTCTGTTGGTCCCGCCCCCACCCCCACCCCCACCCCCGTTCCTTCTCCAGAGCTCCTTCCTAAGTCCCCTGGACTGACCTTTGCCAGGAGCGGGGGAGGGGAGGGGAGGTCCGGACGATTCATTCGGCAGGGCCTCGTTCAATCGCTCCATTCAAATGCAGAAAGCTCTCCGGCCAAGTCGGAGCCTTTGACTTTGCCTCGAGCTTCTCTTTAATGAATGGCTCTGTCTTTTTTCTTTCCCCAATTTCCCCACCCTTAGGCTGTCCCCTCCAAACTGCAGGGAGGGAAGGAGGGAGAGAGGTAAGGGATGGGAGGAGGTTGTGTGAGAAACAGGCCTTTTTTTCCAGGCAAAAGATGTCCCCTCCTTTTCCTAACCCAGGAAACCCCACTACACCATTTGAGAATCATGGACATGCATGGAAGCAGATGTCTTCACCTGAGATCTTCCTCCGCAGGAGGACAGAAAGGCGGGCCAGTGTGTCCCTCTTGTGCTGCCCGGTTCTTAAGTCACTTGAATTCAAAATAATCAATAGAGCATGGAGGCAGATTTTGGGGCGGCCTACTCTGGAGCCCAAGAGTTCCCTCCTCTGAAAGTTCCTTGGAACATATTAAAGCTGAGCTGGTGACTCGTGTGTGTAGGGGTGTGTGTGTGTGTGTGTGTGTGTGTGTGTGTGTGTGTGAGAAGGAGATTTCTAGATGTCAGGGTCGAAGCAACTTTAGAAGTCTGAAACACCTCTGATGATGTCGTCGGGTGTTTGGTTCAAATTTCGGAGTGGCTCTCAAAGAAACAGGCACGAGGATTGTTTCCATAGGAGCCGTTGTGGCCGTTTCGTCAAGTTCTCTAGCTTCCGTTTGCAGAGCTTCAGGCAAAGGGCCATTTTAGTTCTCAGTGAGGCCAAGTCAAAAGGGTGGGAGAAAATGGCAAACGTTCATGGGGAGAGTCGTAGCCAGATATTGGAGGGAACTCAAAAAACTTCGGGATGCAGTCCAGTTTTCAGGTTAAGAACAACACCCTAAGGGAAACGAGTAGCTCCAGAACTTCATATCCACAAGTGAGTATCCCCGTTTTATGGAAACATAATTTTGGCCTCCAAGTAACGTATGCAAATAACTCGGTTGCCAAGGAAATAAGAAGCCTCACTGAGAGTTTCTGAATTAAGGAAGGTAGGGAGAAAAAGATCAGTGATTCCATCCTGCTGACAGAGGTATAAGTTACCAAATGGATGTCCATCTTTAAAAATAAAAAAAAGAAAAAAGAAAATTGGGTTTTGTTGGTTTGTTTCTGTTTTTCCTTGTCTCTGGAAAACAAAAGATTTAAGAATCAGTCCTAATCCCTCTATCTCTCTGTCTCTTCTTTCTCTCTGTCTCTCTCTGTCTCAGTGTCTCTGTCTCTCTCTGTCTCTGTCTCTGTCTCTGTCTCTGTCTCTGTCTCTCTCTCTCTCTCTCTCTCTCTCCCTCCTCTCTCTCTCTCTCTCCATATATACATATACATATATATATACATACATGTATATATATACATATACCTACATACGCGTGTGTGTGTGTATGTGTGTGTGTGTGTGTGTGTGTGTGTGTGTGTGTGTGTATATATATATATATATATATATATATAAATGTATTTTACGTAGGGTTTTTTTTTTTTTCAGATTCTTTTCTCTCATAGGCTTATTACAAAGTATTGAGTAGAGTTTCCTGTGCTATATAGTAGGAGGCGCTTGCTTGTTGATTACCGATTTTATGTACAGTCATGTGTACATGTTCATCCCAACCCCCTAAGTTATCCCCCGCTTCCCCAATCCGTCCTACTTTACACAAGTAGTCATACACATTATCATCCTGTTCATCAGTTCATTCAACCCCGTGTAAGTCATCCTTGTTCTCCTTGGAGTCCAGTCTTTCCATCGGTTCTGCCGACCTTGCCTGATGATCGAGCGTGACTGGACGAGTGACGGTTCCAAAAAGTTTGCAAGAGCTTCTGTGAAGGATTGTAGGATTTGCCCAGCGAAGCGGGTGCCGTGATCTGATCACAGGGGAGGCTGTGGAAGGTAGACCCCAAGTGGCAAACCCATTTTGTTTTTTTACCGGTCTCTGTGCCACGGTGAGGACATCAGGCTTGCAGTGAGTGAGGGAAGACTTCAACCCACACGGAAGACATACCTACGGCCACAAGAATGTTTGGATGACCCCTACTAAGTGGCAGTGGAATGAAGTCCAGTGGCTGGGGTTCAGAGGGTCCAGAGAGAGGAGGTTTTCTTTCCAGAGAGAAAAATAGTTCCCCCCCGCCCCCCTCCCCCCCCCCCCCAGGGTTACAAGCATGACAGGTCAGACGTTGCCGGTAGACTGTAGAAATCTTCCCGCCAATGTCTATGTACAATTGGGGTCATCTTCAAGGCACCATGGGTGGGTGAAGGAATGCAAGGTGGGGGGGTGGGGGTGGGGGAGGGGGGAGGTCGGCCAGGGAGTAACCAACCGGCCGGGCCGCCGTCTCCCGTCTGCCATAGCCCCGACCGGCTGTTGACAGGACAGAATGGACTCGATCCACGTGTGCCCCGCCACCCCCACCACCTTTCCACAGGCTGTTGTTGCTGCCTTGGCGTGAACGTCGGTTAGAACACCTCCCTGATACTGGGTTCCGTCCCTTTCGTGTGAGCCTCCATTTTGACGACGACAGACAACCCTTTATGCCAGGGCAGAGAAGACTTCCAGGAAGAAACATCCCATCATGTCTGGAACAGTTAGAACACATCGGTGTACAGACACAAGCCAAAGTAGACTTCACGTTGTTCCTTCCTCTTCGACGACGCTTCCCGTGTCATCGATGCTCTCCAAGAAACGTACTCAGTTTCATCTCTCTCGTTTCTCAGGAGAGAGAACACATTTTTGGGCTATTTCGAGGGCCCTCTCCTCCTGCATCCTAACTCAAAGTGCGTTCTAAGTCCAAAGGACTTCACCTGTCCTTCAACCGGGGGGCAAGTGTGTCCAAAATATCCAAAAGGTTGTAAAGCACTTAATCGGATATAGGTCACTGTGAAACAGTGCTTCGCTAGCCAGGTCACCGACATCCCAAGGAGAGACTTGCTAGGCAGAGAGAGAAGCTTCTTCTTCAGTTCCGAGCCACACCTGGTTCTTTGAATCTCGAGAGGACTAAGCTGATGTGAGTCCTCCGAGACCTGATAACGGCAACCTAGAAAATAAGTGATGACTTTTGACAAGGCATAAGCTTTTCTTTCTTGCTTCCTTTTTCCTTCCTTCCTTCCTTCCTTCCTTCCTTCCTTCCTTCCTTCCTTCCTTCCTTCCTTCCTTCCTTCCCTCCCTTCCTTCCCTCCCTTCTCTCCTTAAAGATAAAGGAAGAAACCTTTCCTAATCTAATCTGATCTCTCATGATGGACAGAGCAGACCGATGAAAGAAAAACCCAAACCCTAAACCCAAACCTTGTCCTTTTAACATAGAGAGACAACTAAATTCTATTTTTGCACATGTTTCACGTTGATACGAAAACTCATTTCTGTCTTTGAATCCATCCTCATCTTATCCAGTCAGTCCTGACCACGGATCCGATTCCTTTCCAAAGACCGTTTTCTTCACACACCTTTTCCAATCGTCTGTGCCCATTTTTAGCCTGTCCCTCGTTTTCTTTCTTTTCCATTGAGAAGTGACCACCTTTAGGACTAAAATCTCTTTCTCCTTCCCCCAAACATTATCTGCGTATCTTCTACTTTGCCTCCCCACTCCCCCAAAAAAGTCCTCTTCCTACCATGAGGATGGCGACATCAGGTAGCTTGGACCACACACGTTCCGTTCCTTCTTTAGAATGCCTCGTCCTTGGACACTGTCTGTTTTTTTTTTTTTTTTTTTCTTCAGTCAGTGAAAGTAAGGAAGCCAACCACAGTGAACAGTGTGAACATGGAATACTTTGTAGAAGTCTAGGCTCCTACCGAGTACACTCTTTCCCTAAAGCACAAGATCTATCTAGGCATGGAACCAAACACGCTCAGTCTCTCCTCCGTAAAAGGTCCAAAGCAGGGAGACCCTTAGACTTGTGGAGCCGTGAACATTTCAGTATTTTATCTTATGTGGAGGTGATGTAGACACTCGCTGAGATTTCACCCTGCCAATGGCACTTAGCCAACCTCTAAGCCTAGAGATGACCAGAGATGTGGGAAAGTCTTGAAGTCGGCCTATGGAAAACGATCATTGGGGGGAGAGTTCCCCTTAAACATCCTTATCTCGTTAACATCTATGCCCTCTATTCGTTATGAGCAGTCCTACTCAGATGATTCGTGAACATTTCACGAGGCATGAGGGCAGTTCATTTCGTCATGATGTCTACACCTCCCGCCCCCCTCCCCTTTCACGTGAGAGATTTTCTTCCTGATTTCAGAGGGGAGAAGTAAAAGAGAGTCAGAGTGTCCCTCTCGTGGTGTTGTCAGTCTAATTCCAAAACTTCTCTATGCCACGGAGGCACGTTTGGGGGCGGCCTACTCAGGGCCCCAAGACTTTCAAAGTCAAACTCAAGGAGGACGTAAATGTACTTCATGCCACCGAACCCGAACCCAAACCGGTGAACCCGATGGCTTACTAGGAGATGACGTGTCATTGGCCCACCCATTTAAGACACGGAACCAGACACCCTCTCCTCGATGACTCGGAGCAAGTGAGTTCCTGGGGGTGGGGTGGGGTGGGGTGGGGTGGGGTGGGGTGGGGAGGGTGTCTGTCGGAGAGGGTCCTCTGGTCCAGGTGGGTCCATAAGCACTGCACATGACAGTAGGTGTTCATGGTGTTCTTGGGAAGGAAAGGCAGGGAGAATTTTATTTTGAAAAGCTTATCTTCTCACAGCATTTACACTATGAACGATGATGCAACTTCACTGGGGGCGTGCGGGGTCAGTGAAGGCCAGGGAGCCTGGCAACATAGAAGAGCCACGGAGGCTGGCTGTGTGTGACCCCAAGGATGTCCGGCGACTCCTCCCACTTGGGGTGGGGGGTGGGGGGCGGGGGTGGAAGCGGGGGGGCGAGATTCCTGTGTGTCTGTCTGCATTCATCAGTCGTGGGAGAGGAAAAACGACGTTCCCTCGACGATCCTTCTGAGTTCTTGCCTGAGAGGCCCCTGTCCCCAAAAGACAGCTCGAGAAGAGAGCGACCCACGGCTGAGGAACGCGTGCACCGTGACCCCCACGCAGGAGAAGCCCAAGCCAGGAGTCACTCGAAAGGGCGGGCTCTGAGTTTGAGCTTCTTCTCGAGGAAGATCTGGTCCTCCTTTCAGGTCAGGAAGAAGAGGGAGAGGCAGAGCGGCAGAGCGTCCTCGTCGCCCACCCGTCGTTTCTGAAGCGCCTTCAATTCGAACTCAACTCATCTGTGTGCCAAAGCGGTCCATTTCGGGGTGGTTTGCCCTATTCCGGTTCCCTCCCCGCACGGAGAAAAATGTTCTGTCCCGATTCACTGAAATGCTCCCAAAGGGCCTTGGTGTGAGGCAGCGGACCTATGCCCATCCTGCCTCCTCTTGAAATCATTTCTACCGATACAGAAGAAGAGACACCACCCCCACCCACCATGGCCTGCCAAAGGCAGTGCAGCAGCTATCCCTGTGGGAGTGGGATCCGGTAGCACGCGAACATCAGTCCAACATCCCTTCCATCTCCATGAGTTCTCATGGAAAATGAGGATGTCCCATGACCGGGGATGGGGGGGAGTGGGGATGGGTGAGGGAGAGGGAGACAGAAAGCGAGGAAGGGAGAACGTGGAGGAGAGGCCAGGAGAGGGAGAGAGAGGAAAAAGAGGGAGGGAGGGAGGGAGGGAGGGAGGGAGGGAGGGAGAGACAGAGAGGGAGAGACAGGGAGGGACAGGGAGGGACAGGGAGGGAGAGACGGGGGGGGGGTGTGGAGAGAGACAGAGACAGAGACAGAGAGAGACGAGAGGCAGAGAGACAGAGAGGGAGACAGAGAGAAAGAAAGAGAGGAGGCGGGAAGAAAGAGATAAAGTGGGGGAGGAAGAGCAGGGGTGGGGGAGAGCGCGAGCGCGCGCGCGCGCGCGAGAGAGAGAGAGAGAGAGAGAGAGAGAGAGAGAGAGAGAGAGAGAGAGAGAGAGAGAGAGAGAGAGAGAGACCGGGAGAAAGAAAGAGACAGCGAGTGGCAGAGACAGAGGCGGAGAGTGAGCGACAGGGAGCCAGGTAAAGGACACAGTGCTTGGGTATCTTCTGAGTGTTCGCACGTGTTTTCTGAGCTATGGAGATCAACGTCAGTCCCATGAGAAGAAGAGAATGTGCCAGCCCCAGCCAGCACTGCTTGTCTTTTGGCAGAGATGAGAGTTTTCTAAGTTCGGGGCCCCCAGTGAGGGAAGCCGCCCCTTGTGTTCTGCCCGTGACCCTGGTCGGGATGGATGGAGGACGAGGCGACGTGGTTGGGGCTTTCCCCCCTCCCCGCACCCCCCCCCCAAGTCGGGAACCTCTCTTTCTACCTCTTTGCACACTCCATTCATTCTGAGACCACCGTTGGCATAGTCCTTTCCATGTTAAACATGATACGCCCTTGCCAAGAGACCCAAGTTCTGGAACCTCCAATGGATCTCTCCTGTATGCGTGGACAAGATCTCTCCAGTCCATCCCGTCAGATGAATGATTCTCAATGATCCTGAAAAACATGGATGAGGGCTAGCG
>NW_028138976.1:22500-25000 GCF_964270905.1 Leucopleurus acutus
GCCGAGGCCCGGCCACCCCTCACCTCCCCGCCCGCCCGACGGGAGCGGGGCGTCGCGGGCACGGCGGCCGGTCCGCGACGGCCGGCCGGGGTCCCGACGACCCGCGCTCGGGCGAGCGCGCCGGGGCGGGGCGCGGCGCGGCAGGGGGGACGGACGGACGGCCGTCCCCCCAACCTCGCCCAACACGCAACGACGCCGGCGGACGGGCGGCGGCGGCGGCGGCGGCAGACCACGGAGCGGCGCCGTGGCAGGCCCGGGAAGCGAAGCACACCGGGACGCGGCCCGGGGGTCGGCAGACGCGACGGACGGGGCGGATGGACGGACGGGAGACAGGGCCGACGAGGCGCGGCTGGCTCGGCCGCCGTCGCGGAGGCGCGGCGGCGACCTCGCGGAAGACGTGGCGGGCGGGGGGCGGACGCGCGCCGACGCGAGGGAGGCCCGGGGGGCCATCCTAAGGGCACGGACGCGAGTCGGCCGCCGGGGCACGACACGGGGTCTCACCGCCAGAGGCCTCCAGCGCAGGGGCGGTCCCGCGGCACCCAGGACGCCGACTGGCCTCCTCGGCCCCCCACCAGGGTTGCCCCCCCCTCGCGGGGCTCGCGCCCACCACCGCCAAACACCCACGAGAGCCGCGGCCAGCCCCGCGACAACAACACTCTCCCGCGCGCACACCGGCCGCCCCACGTGCCCCACCACACGCCTCCGCCGCCGCGCCCGACTCCCCCGCCTCAGGGACCGTGAGCACTCCACCCGGGGACGCCGCCGGCCGCGGCGGCCGCGGCGGGCGACACCCTCACGTGGGCGAGGCCGGCTCGATCCCAGACGGGGAAGGGGGCACGGAGGGCTGGGGGCCGGGGAGGGCCGGCGGCCACGGGGAGGGGACGGCACGCGCACACACGGCGGCGAGGGCCGCGGGGCAGGGGCGCAGGGGCGCCCGCCCAGGGACGGGAAGGGCCGAGGCACGACCGGGCCCGCCAGGGAAACGAGCGCGGGGTCCCACCGCCACACACACGAGGGCGGTCCCACGACGCCTGGGACGCCGGCCGGCCCCGGCCACCCCGGGGTCTCCCACGACCCGGCCCCGCCGCCGGGGCCCGTGTGCGACGGTTTTCCCCCCGCGTGACACGGAGGGACCCGTCCGCCCAAACTCAACCTCCTCCGTCCTTCGCCACATCCGCCTTCATCTGAGTCCGACCCCCGGGGCTCGCGCCCCAGGGAAACGCTCCCGAGCGAGGCGACCCGCACCGTGCCCACACACCGCCCCCGGCCGCGACTCGCGGCGAGGGCAGGCGCGACGGGCTCCTCGCGGCTGCGGGACTGGGGAGTCGGGACGCCCGTGCGTCCCCGAACCCCACCTCGGGCTCGCCACCGCGCGGGTCAGTCACCGCACGCGCACGCGCACACACGGCCCCGCGCCGGACGCCGGCCTGGCGGGACCCTCCCCCGACTCAGAGGGGGGAGGCGCGGGCCGCGGTAGACAAAGAGCGGCGCTCGGCCCCACCGCGGGGCCGGCGCAAGCCCTCCCGCGAGGGCGAGGGCCTCTGCCGCCCACGTGGCTCTGGCGGTGGCCACCGTGGCCACCGCACGCTCGGGAGGGGCAGCGGCTGGGGGGTCCGGTACCCCAAGGCTCCCTCTCGGATCGCTAGAGAAGGCTTTCTCACCGAGGGTGCGTCATCCCCCACCCATCGTCTCTGCCCTTCGGGCCCACGGAGGCGCTCCACGAGCCACCAAGTCCACGACTGGCCGTGGGAGGGGTGGGGGGGGTCTGCGGTATGGGTAAGCACACGGCCCACTGGAGCGTTCGCGGCCACAGCCTCGGGGGCACAGCCTCTGCCGCCCCCCAGGCTCGTCCACCGGGCTCCGGAAGGGGGGAGCACGCCCGAGAAGCGCGACAGACGCCCCCCCTTCTCGCAGGCCCCGGCCCGACACGATCGCACCCACGCCCCTGTGCGACTCCCCCCACACACGCAAGTGGGGGGCGGCGGCACACGCGGCGTCGGCCCGGCCACGAAGTCAGTCCCCCCACGGCACACCGTGGGAGGACGATGGCGACGAGGCGGCAGGCCCCCGTCCCCCACCGAAGCAGAGAAACAGAGGCAAGCCCCCGCGCCCTTTACCGTCTCGACCCCCCCCGCGAGAGCCACTCACGGGACACACCACCGCGGCGGAGACCCCGAGGAGCACGCTGGGAAAAGGGAACGACACCACCGCTCGGCCTCGCGCGCCTGAGGGACGACCTGGAGCGCTCCAGGGGCACCACAGAGGACCGAGCAAGTCACGCTCACGCGCCGGCAGCGGGCGCGCGGCGCAGCGGCGGGACGGCCCCCACCGACGCGGGGAGGACCGCCCGCGAGGCACACGCCAAGGAGGCGAAGCGAGAGCGTCTGCTGCGTCCGAGGACCACGGCCCCGCCCACGCCGTGAGGCAGGAGGCGGGAGACCGCAGGCCAGGGCCGGAGACCACCACCCCTGCCTCCCACACACCCCTCGGCAGGCCGGGC
>NW_028138976.1:32500-40000 GCF_964270905.1 Leucopleurus acutus
AATGCAGACCAAAAGATTTCTAGGTTCCAAAACTTCAGGGTTCCATGGATCATGGTGTCCAAAATCTGCACAGGGCCTTCAATAACGGCCCTCGTTCTCAGCGCACACAAGTCAACCCCAGACCAAGGCACCCTAAGGGCAAAAACCCTCCAAGGTTTCTCCCATTAGACCCCGAACGTCAGCACACACCCCCTCCCCCGGTTTCTATTTCGTATCGCGTGCGCTCAGGCAGACGGCAAACACATCGATCGATCATTTTCCTTTAACGTGTTTCATGAACGTCGCACTGGCCAAAGAAACCTAGGTGTGGAAAAGCTCATCCCTGCGTAAAAGGCTTTGGCTTCTCAG
This sequence comes from Leucopleurus acutus, assembly GCF_964270905.1. Lineage (NCBI taxonomy): Eukaryota > Metazoa > Chordata > Mammalia > Artiodactyla > Delphinidae > Leucopleurus > Leucopleurus acutus. The sequence goes on from NW_028138976.1 coordinate 32,849, forward strand.
TGAAGGGGTCGAGCCGAGGGACCCAGGCCCCTCTGTCAACTTTTCACTGGATTCATTGGCCTCGCTCTTGTCCCAAGCGACGGCTGGTCAGATTTCTCATGGTCATGTTTTGCCTTCTGGCTTTAGCAAGGGTCTTCAACTGGGGTAAAAAGAGCAGGCTTGTTTGGGGCGCTTTCATGGTGGGGAGGAGGGGGTGGTGGCCCATAGAGGTAGGTCCCTTCGATTCACCCCATCTCAGGTAGTGCCCTATGCAAAACGTTTGTTTTCATACCATCAGGATCCTACCTTTGGAGAGTTTCCCTGCCTTAAACGTCCTCTGCCCTCCGCCTATTCATCCACCATCCACCACCACCCCGCTGACCCGTTCATCCCGTCCATGGTTTTTCTCTTCCGAGAAAGCATGTTACCTACGGCTCGTCCCCAGGCTACGTACGTGTCCATTCACCTCCTGAAAGACATGTCTCGGTCACCTCCGAGAGAGTTCTTGGCAGTGAGGAATAAAACCGCCACCGTCAAGGTCCGCATGCAGGTTTCTGCGTGGACCTCAGCCGTTCGACTCCCCGCGTCACCTCGGGTCCATTCATAGCAAGGAGTCCTCCGAGGGCCGGGTCTTACGGTGAGAGCGTGTTTGGCTGTGAAAAACACCACCCCTGTTCACAGAGTTCCCAAAGACGGGGGGGTGGGGGGTGGGGGGGTTGGGATGGGGGTCGGGGTGGAGCTGAGGAGGGCACGGCACGTCAGCATACCGAAGCGTCCGGAACCCCGAGGAGGCGGGCAAGGAAGGAAGATGTCCCCGGGACAAAACCTTCCCTCCCCGTCCTTAGGGTCGATGGCTGGACCTGAGAATTCCATGGACACGAGACGGATTTGTGAAACCAGAATTCCAAGAAAGGGGACCTGGCTGGCCGAGACCCCAAAATGAGTCTCTTTGGGGTTTGTTAGGGTGGCAGGCCAGGAGACACCCACCGTGTTCCACCCGACTCCCAAATGGGGCGAGTTTATCGAAGAAAAAAAAAAAAAAGCCAAACCAAAAGCAAACACACACGCAGACAGAAACCCCACCAAACACACACACACACACACACACACACACACACACACACACACACACACACACACACACACACACACCCCTCTGGGTGCGCTATCTGCTGTCCACGATTTCCTGTGCCTTTTGGACATGGCTGATAGGGATGGGCATGAAACGGCAGGACAGCAAGCTGGCATCTCGGCCGGCCTAGAGAAGTTTCCCGAGTGAAGTATCAGAACCAGGGCGGGGTGGGGATGGGGGGCGCAGAGAGAGGCGGGGAAGGGGGGCCCACGTCACCTGGGAGAGAAGCGGGGGGAGGGGGGCGCTGACCGACCTCGGTTCACCCCGTCCCCCTCCGGCCGAGAACCTGCCTTCGCTTCCTGCCCTCAGGTGTGTGAGAGGAGCAGGTTTCTTTCCCATAACTACCAACACATCATTTCAGTCTTGTTTGTGGGTTTCTTTTTGTGTGTTCGTTTTCTGGACGAGGCCAAAGAACCCTTCCAGTGAGTGGAGGCGTGTGTACAAAGGAGGATCTGACAGGACGGGAGGGTGCGGGTCAGTCCCTGTGCCAAGAAACCCAGAGAATCTGTCGTAGCTGAGGCTCGGGCCTTTTGCAGAAATAGGCCAAGAGAGTTCAGAGTTGATCCTTCACTGCCAAAGAGTCATCACAGCAGTTTCCTGGAAGGGATTGTGTTGCAGGAGCCAGCGTGGTGGCCCTCAGGCCTCAGGCCTCAGGCCTCAGGCCTCAGGCCTCAGCCGGCAGGCAGGCAGGCAGGCAGGCAGGCAGGCAGGCAGGCAGGCAGGCAGGCAGCGGCTATTGTCTGTTGGTCCCGCCCCCACCCCCACCCCCACCCCCGTTCCTTCTCCAGAGCTCCTTCCTAAGTCCCCTGGACTGACCTTTGCCAGGAGCGGGGGAGGGGAGGGGAGGTCCGGACGATTCATTCGGCAGGGCCTCGTTCAATCGCTCCATTCAAATGCAGAAAGCTCTCCGGCCAAGTCGGAGCCTTTGACTTTGCCTCGAGCTTCTCTTTAATGAATGGCTCTGTCTTTTTTCTTTCCCCAATTTCCCCACCCTTAGGCTGTCCCCTCCAAACTGCAGGGAGGGAAGGAGGGAGAGAGGTAAGGGATGGGAGGAGGTTGTGTGAGAAACAGGCCTTTTTTTCCAGGCAAAAGATGTCCCCTCCTTTTCCTAACCCAGGAAACCCCACTACACCATTTGAGAATCATGGACATGCATGGAAGCAGATGTCTTCACTTGAGATCTTCCTCCGCAGGAGGACAGAAAGGCGGGCCAGTGTGTCCCTCTTGTGCTGCCCGGTTCTTAAGTCACTTGAATTCAAAATAATCAATAGAGCATGGAGGCAGATTTTGGGGCGGCCTACTCTGGAGCCCAAGAGTTCCCTCCTCTGAAAGTTCCTTGGAACATATTAAAGCTGAGCTGGTGACTCGTGTGTGTAGGGGTGTGTGTGTGTGTGTGTGTGTGTGTGTGTGTGTGTGTGAGAAGGAGATTTCTAGATGTCAGGGTCGAAGCAACTTTAGAAGTCTGAAACACCTCTGATGATGTCGTCGGGTGTTTGGTTCAAATTTCGGAGTGGCTCTCAAAGAAACAGGCACGAGGATTGTTTCCATAGGAGCCGTTGTGGCCGTTTCGTCAAGTTCTCTAGCTTCCGTTTGCAGAGCTTCAGGCAAAGGGCCATTTTAGTTCTCAGTGAGGCCAAGTCAAAAGGGTGGGAGAAAATGGCAAACGTTCATGGGGAGAGTCGTAGCCAGATATTGGAGGGAACTCAAAAAACTTCGGGATGCAGTCCAGTTTTCAGGTTAAGAACAACACCCTAAGGGAAACGAGTAGCTCCAGAACTTCATATCCACAAGTGAGTATCCCCGTTTTATGGAAACATAATTTTGGCCTCCAAGTAACGTATGCAAATAACTCGGTTGCCAAGGAAATAAGAAGCCTCACTGAGAGTTTCTGAATTAAGGAAGGTAGGGAGAAAAAGATCAGTGATTCCATCCTGCTGACAGAGGTATAAGTTACCAAATGGATGTCCATCTTTAAAAATAAAAAAAAGAAAAAAGAAAATTGGGTTTTGTTGGTTTGTTTCTGTTTTTCCTTGTCTCTGGAAAACAAAAGATTTAAGAATCAGTCCTAATCCCTCTATCTCTCTGTCTCTTCTTTCTCTCTGTCTCTCTCTGTCTCAGTGTCTCTGTCTCTCTCTGTCTCTGTCTCTGTCTCTGTCTCTGTCTCTCTCTCTCTCTCTCTCCCTCCTCTTTCTCTCTCTCTCCATATATACATATACATATATATATACATACGTGTATATATATACATATACCTACACACGTGTGTGTGTGTGTATGTGTGTGTGTGTGTGTGTGTGTGTGTGTGTGTGTGTGTGTATATATATATATATATATATATATAAATGTATTTTACGTAGGGTTTTTTTTTTTTTTCAGATTCTTTTCTCTCATAGGCTTATTACAAAGTATTGAGTAGCGTTTCCTGTGCTATATAGTAGGAGGCGCTTGCTTGTTGATTACCGATTTTATGTACAGTCATGTGTACATGTTCATCCCAACCCCCTAAGTTATCCCCCGCTTCCCCAATCCGTCCTACTTTACACAAGTAGTCATACACATTATCATCCTGTTCATCAGTTCATTCAACCCCGTGTAAGTCATCCTTGTTCTCCTTGGAGTCCAGTCTTTCCATCGGTTCTGCCGACCTTGCCTGATGATCGAGCGTGACTGGACGAGTGACGGTTCCAAAAAGTTTGCAAGAGCTTCTGTGAAGGATTGTAGGATTTGCCCAGCGAAGCGGGTGCCGTGATCTGATCACAGGGGAGGCTGTGGAAGGTAGACCCCAAGTGGCAAACACATTTTGTTTTTTTACCGGTCTCTGTGCCACGGTGAGGACATCAGGCTTGCAGTGAGTGAGGGAAGACTTCAACCCACACGGAAGACATACCTACGGCCACAAGAATGTTTGGATGACCCCTACTAAGTGGCAGTGGAATGAAGTCCAGTGGCTGGGGTTCAGAGGGTCCAGAGAGAGGAGGTTTTCTTTCCAGAGAGAAAAATAGTTCCCCCCCGCCCCCCTCCCCCCCCCCCCCCAGGGTTACAAGCATGACAGGTCAGACGTTGCCGGTAGACTGTAGAAATCTTCCCGCCAATGTCTATGTACAATTGGGGTCATCTTCAAGGCACCATGGGTGGGTGAAGGAATGCAAGGTGGGGGGGTGGGGGTGGGGGAGGGGGGAGGTCGGCCAGGGAGTAACCAACCGGCCGGGCCGCCGTCTCCCGTCTGCCATAGCCCCGACCGGCTGTTGACAGGACAGAATGGACTCGATCCACGTGTGCCCCGCCACCCCCACCACCTTTCCACAGGCTGTTGTTGCTGCCTTGGCGTGAACGTCGGTTAGAACACCTCCCTGATACTGGGTTCCGTCCCTTTCGTGTGAGCCTCCATTTTGACGACGACAGACAACCCTTTATGCCAGGGCAGAGAAGACTTCCAGGAAGAAACATCCCATCATGTCTGGAACAGTTAGAACACATCGGTGTACAGACACAAGCCAAAGTAGACTTCACGTTGTTCCTTCCTCTTCGACGACGCTTCCCGTGTCATCGATGCTCTCCAAGAAACGTACTCAGTTTCATCTCTCTCGTTTCTCAGGAGAGAGAACACATTTTTGGGCTATTTCGAGGGCCCTCTCCTCCTGCATCCTAACTCAAAGTGCGTTCTAAGTCCAAAGGACTTCACCTGTCCTTCAACCGGGGGGCAAGTGTGTCCAAAATATCCAAAAGGTTGTAAAGCACTTAATCGGATATAGGTCACTGTGAAACAGTGCTTCGCTAGCCAGGTCACCGACATCCCAAGGAGAGACTTGCTAGGCAGAGAGAGAAGCTTCTTCTTCAGTTCCGAGCCACACCTGGTTCTTTGAATCTCGAGAGGACTAAGCTGATGTGAGTCCTCCGAGACCTGATAACGGCAACCTAGAAAATAAGTGATGACTTTTGACAAGGCATAAGCTTTTCTTTCTTGCTTCCTTTCCTTCCTTCCTTCCTTCCTTCCTTCCTTCCTTCCTTCCTTCCTTCCTTCCTTCCTTCCTTCCTTCCTTCCTTCCTTCCTTCCTTCCCTCCCTTCCTTCCCTCCCTTCTCTCCTTAAAGATAAAGGAAGAAACCTTTCCTAATCTAATCTGATCTCTCATGATGGACAGAGCAGACCGATGAAAGAAAAACCCAAACCCTAAACCCAAACCTTGTCCTTTTAACATAGAGAGACAACTAAATTCTATTTTTGCACATGTTTCACGTTGATACGAAAACTCATTTCTGTCTTTGAATCCATCCTCATCTTATCCAGTCAGTCCTGACCACGGATCCGATTCCTTTCCAAAGACCGTTTTCTTCACACACCTTTTCCAATCGTCTGTGCCCATTTTTAGCCTGTCCCTCGTTTTCTTTCTTTTCCATTGAGAAGTGACCACCTTTAGGACTAAAATCTCTTTCTCCTTCCCCCAAACATTATCTGCGTATCTTCTACTTTGCCTCCCCACTCCCCCAAAAAAGTCCTCTTCCTACCATGAGGATGGCGACATCAGGTAGCTTGGACCACACACGTTCCGTTCCTTCTTTAGAATGCCTCGTCCTTGGACACTGTCTGTTTTTTTTTTTTTTTTTTTCTTCAGTCAGTGAAAGTAAGGAAGCCAACCACAGTGAACAGTGTGAACATGGAATACTTTGTAGAAGTCTAGGCTCCTACCGAGTACACTCTTTCCCTAAAGCACAAGATCTATCTAGGCATGGAACCAAACACGCTCAGTCTCTCCTCCGTAAAAGGTCCAAAGCAGGGAGACCCTTAGACTTGTGGAGCCGTGAACATTTCAGTATTTTATCTTATGTGGAGGTGATGTAGACACTCGCTGAGATTTCACCCTGCCAATGGCACTTAGCCAACCTCTAAGCCTAGAGATGACCAGAGATGTGGGAAAGTCTTGAAGTCGGCCTATGGAAAACGATCATTGGGGGGAGAGTTCCCCTTAAACATCCTTATCTCGTTAACATCTATGCCCTCTATTCGTTATGAGCAGTCCTACTCAGATGATTCGTGAACATTTCACGAGACATGAGGGCGGTTCATTTCGTCATGATGTCTACACCTCCCGCCCCCCTCCCCTTTCACGTGAGAGATTTTCTTCCTGATTTCAGAGGGGAGAAGTAAAAGAGAGTCAGAGTGTCCCTCTCGTGGTGTTGTCAGTCTAATTCCAAAACTTCTCTATGCCACGGAGGCACGTTTGGGGGCGGCCTACTCAGGGCCCCAAGACTTTCAAAGTCAAACTCAAGGAGGACGTAAATGTACTTCATGCCACCGAACCCGAACCCAAACCGGTGAACCCGATGGCTTACTAGGAGATGACGTGTCATTGGCCCACCCATTTAAGACACGGAACCAGACACCCTCTCCTCGATGACTCGGAGCAAGTGAGTTCCTGGGGGTGGGGTGGGGTGGGGTGGGGTGGGGTGGGGTGGGGTGGGGAGGGTGTCTGTCGGAGAGGGTCCTCTGGTCCAGGTGGGTCCATAAGCACTGCACATGACAGTAGGTGTTCATGGTGTTCTTGGGAAGGAAAGGCAGGGAGAATTTTATTTTGAAAAGCTTATCTTCTCACAGCATTTACACTATGAACGATGATGCAACTTCACTGGGGGCGTGCGGGGTCAGTGAAGGCCAGGGAGCCTGGCAACATAGAAGAGCCACGGAGGCTGGCTGTGTGTGACCCCAAGGATGTCCGGCGACTCCTCCCACTTGGGGTGGGGGGTGGGGGGCGGGGGTGGAAGCGGGGGGCGAGATTCCTGTGTGTCTGTCTGCATTCATCAGTCGTGGGAGAGGAAAAACGACGTTCCCTCGACGATCCTTCTGAGTTCTTGCCTGAGAGGCCCCTGTCCCCAAAAGACAGCTCGAGAAGAGAGCGACCCACGGCTGAGGAACGCGTGCACCGTGACCCCCACGCAGGAGAAGCCCAAGCCAGGAGTCACTCGAAAGGGCGGGCTCTGAGTTTGAGCTTCTTCTCGAGGAAGATCTTGGTCCTCCTTTCAGGTCAGGAAGAAGAGGGAGAGGCAG
>NW_028138976.1:55000-57500 GCF_964270905.1 Leucopleurus acutus
GAGGGACCCGTCCGCCCAAACTCAACCTCCTCCGTCCTTCGCCACATCCGCCTTCATCTGAGTCCGACCCCCGGGGCTCGCGCCCCAGGGAAACGCTCCCGAGCGAGGCGACCCGCACCGTGCCCACACACCGCCCCCGGCCGCGACTCGCGGCGAGGGCAGGCGCGACGGGCTCCTCGCGGCTGCGGGACTGGGGAGTCGGGACGCCCGTGCGTCCCCGAACCCCACCTCGGGCTCGCCACCGCGCGGGTCAGTCACCGCACGCGCACGCGCACACACGGCCCCGCGCCGGACGCCGGCCTGGCGGGACCCTCCCCCGACTCAGAGGGGGGAGGCGCGGGCCGCGGTAGACAAAGAGCGGCGCTCGGCCCCACCGCGGGGCCGGCGCAAGCCCTCCCGCGAGGGCGAGGGCCTCTGCCGCCCACGTGGCTCTGGCGGTGGCCACCGTGGCCACCGCACGCTCGGGAGGGGCAGCGGCTGGGGGGTCCGGTACCCCAAGGCTCCCTCTCGGATCGCTAGAGAAGGCTTTCTCACCGAGGGTGCGTCATCCCCCACCCATCGTCTCTGCCCTTCGGGCCCACGGAGGCGCTCCACGAGCCACCAAGTCCACGACTGGCCGTGGGAGGGGTGGGGGGGGTCTGCGGTATGGGTAAGCACACGGCCCACTGGAGCGTTCGCGGCCACAGCCTCGGGGGCACAGCCTCTGCCGCCCCCCAGGCTCGTCCACCGGGCTCCGGAAGGGGGGAGCACGCCCGAGAAGCGCGACAGACGCCCCCCCTTCTCGCAGGCCCCGGCCCGACACGATCGCACCCACGCCCCTGTGCGACTCCCCCCACACACGCAAGTGGGGGGCGGCGGCACACGCGGCGTCGGCCCGGCCACGAAGTCAGTCCCCCCACGGCACACCGTGGGAGGACGATGGCGACGAGGCGGCAGGCCCCCGTCCCCCACCGAAGCAGAGAAACAGAGGCAAGCCCCCGCGCCCTTTACCGTCTCGACCCCCCCCGCGAGAGCCACTCACGGGACACACCACCGCGGCGGAGACCCCGAGGAGCACGCTGGGAAAAGGGAACGACACCACCGCTCGGCCTCGCGCGCCTGAGGGACGACCTGGAGCGCTCCAGGGGCACCACAGAGGACCGAGCAAGTCACGCTCACGCGCCGGCAGCGGGCGCGCGGCGCAGCGGCGGGACGGCCCCCACCGACGCGGGGAGGACCGCCCGCGAGGCACACGCCAAGGAGGCGAAGCGAGAGCGTCTGCTGCGTCCGAGGACCACGGCCCCGCCCACGCCGTGAGGCAGGAGGCGGGAGACCGCAGGCCAGGGCCGGAGACCACCACCCCTGCCTCCCACACACCCCTCGGCAGGCCGGGCAGGGCGTGACAAGAGAGGCGAGGGGCCCGCGGACAGAACGAGAAGAGCGGTCCCGTTCGCCAAGAACGTCCGTCCCTCGACTGGCGCGACTTAAGGCCCGGCCCAGGAGAGCGCGACATCACCACATCGATCAGTCAATCCAGAGAGCCAGGGGCCACGAGGGCCCCGAGGGGGGAGGGCCACGGCGAGGACCCTCACCGGAGGAGCCTGCTTCAGCCTCAGCCGGCACCCAGCCCCCCCTTCTCTCTCTCTGCCTTCTCGGGCAACAGTGGCCGACGACCCCGCGAGGAGAACGCCTGACACGTGGCACGGAGCCTGCGGGGTGGGGTCGTCTCAGCCAACCCCCGGGTGCCTGCGGCGGGGAAGGGGAGTCACACGGGGTAGAAGACCCACGCACCACCTCGCCCCGCCGCCCTCGGGTGAGCCAGAGACCGGAGGCGGCACCGCGGGTCGGGTCAGCCGGGCGCACACACGAGAGCCGGCGCGCAGGCCCAAGCGGGCGGCTCAAGCGGCAAGGGCCGGTTCGGGCGCCAGACGGCGGTCCAAAGCCCAGCGCCCCGCGCGCGTCCAGAGTCCCAGAACCCCCAGCGAGACACGCCAGAGGAGACCGTGTCAGCACCTATCTGGTGGTAAAAAAGGCCCATTTCAGGCGAAAAAAATCACGGCGCCCGGCAGCGGGGCCCATCCACGAACCTCGGGGGCGCTCCCCGGACCTCGGCCCGGCTACCTCTCCCCAACACTTCCCCATCCACAGCAGCCCCGGAGCTCTCTCGGGGCCATCTGGTCGACCCGAGGAGCCCGGGGGGGTGGGGGGCGGCAGAGTGGGGCGGGGCGGGACGGGGCGGGGCGGGGCGGGAGGGCCGGGAAAACGTGGCAGAGGCAGCGAGCGGGCCGGGGTCGCCCTCCCCGGATCGCCCGCGCGAGCAGGTACCGTACCGCGGGTCCCTCCGTGTCCCCGGGCGAAGACTCGGTTAAAGAAAAGGAAATATCCCACTCTGCCGCCTCTGACGAGCGGGGCCCACGAGGGACCGCGCCCGGGCCCAGGCCGCCCTATCCGGGCCACCCAGTACGACTCGGGCCGGTCCCCACCGCCACCCCCACCCCGGCCGGGACTCGCGGTGGAGGAG
>NW_028138976.1:65000-72500 GCF_964270905.1 Leucopleurus acutus
GACCCCAAAATGAGTCTCTTTGGGGTTTGTTAGGGTGGCAGGCCAGGAGACACCCACCGTGTTCCACCCGACTCCCAAATGGGGCGAGTTTATCGAAGAAAAAAAAAAAAAAGCCAAACCAAAAGCAAACACACACGCAGACAGAAACCCCACCAAAACACACACACACACACACACACACACACACACACACACACACACACACACACACACACACACACACCCCTCTGGGTGCGCTATCTGCTGTCCACGATTTCCTGTGCCTTTTGGACATGGCTGATAGGGATGGGCATGAAACGGCAGGACAGCAAGCTGGCATCTCGGCCGGCCTAGAGAAGTTTCCCGAGTGAAGTATCAGAACCAGGGCGGGGTGGGGATGGGGGGCGCAGAGAGAGGCGGGGAAGGGGGGCCCACGTCACCTGGGAGAGAAGCGGGGGGAGGGGGGCGCTGACCGACCTCGGTTCACCCCGTCCCCCTCCGGCCGAGAACCTGCCTTCGCTTCCTGCCCTCAGGTGTGTGAGAGGAGCAGGTTTCTTTCCCATAACTACCAACACATCATTTCAGTCTTGTTTGTGGGTTTCTTTTTGTGTGTTCGTTTTCTGGACGAGGCCAAAGAACCCTTCCAGTGAGTGGAGGCGTGTGTACAAAGGAGGATCTGACAGGACGGGAGGGTGCGGGTCAGTCCCTGTGCCAAGAAACCCAGAGAATCTGTCGTAGCTGAGGCTCGGGCCTTTTGCAGAAATAGGCCAAGAGAGTTCAGAGTTGATCCTTCACTGCCAAAGAGTCATCACAGCAGTTTCCTGGAAGGGATTGTGTTGCAGGAGCCAGCGTGGTGGCCCTCAGGCCTCAGGCCTCAGGCCTCAGCCCGGCAGGCAGGCAGGCAGGCAGGCAGCGGCTATTGTCTGTTGGTCCCGCCCCCACCCCCACCCCCACCCCCGTTCCTTCTCCAGAGCTCCTTCCTAAGTCCCCTGGACTGACCTTTGCCAGGAGCGGGGGAGGGGAGGGGAGGTCCGGACGATTCATTCGGCAGGGCCTCGTTCAATCGCTCCATTCAAATGCAGAAAGCTCTCCGGCCAAGTCGGAGCCTTTGACTTTGCCTCGAGCTTCTCTTTAATGAATGGCTCTGTCTTTTTTCTTTCCCCAATTTCCCCACCCTTAGGCTGTCCCCTCCAAACTGCAGGGAGGGAAGGAGGGAGAGAGGTAAGGGATGGGAGGAGGTTGTGTGAGAAACAGGCCTTTTTTTCCAGGCAAAAGATGTCCCCTCCTTTTCCTAACCCAGGAAACCCCACTACACCATTTGAGAATCATGGACATGCATGGAAGCAGATGTCTTCACTTGAGATCTTCCTCCGCAGGAGGACAGAAAGGCGGGCCAGTGTGTCCCTCTTGTGCTGCCCGGTTCTTAAGTCACTTGAATTCAAAATAATCAATAGAGCATGGAGGCAGATTTTGGGGCGGCCTACTCTGGAGCCCAAGAGTTCCCTCCTCTGAAAGTTCCTTGGAACATATTAAAGCTGAGCTGGTGACTCGTGTGTGTAGGGGTGTGTGTGTGTGTGTGTGTGTGTGTGTGTGTGTGAGAAGGAGATTTCTAGATGTCAGGGTCGAAGCAACTTTAGAAGTCTGAAACACCTCTGATGATGTCGTCGGGTGTTTGGTTCAAATTTCGGAGTGGCTCTCAAAGAAACAGGCACGAGGATTGTTTCCATAGGAGCCGTTGTGGCCGTTTCGTCAAGTTCTCTAGCTTCCGTTTGCAGAGCTTCAGGCAAAGGGCCATTTTAGTTCTCAGTGAGGCCAAGTCAAAAGGGTGGGAGAAAATGGCAAACGTTCATGGGGAGAGTCGTAGCCAGATATTGGAGGGAACTCAAAAAACTTCGGGATGCAGTCCAGTTTTCAGGTTAAGAACAACACCCTAAGGGAAACGAGTAGCTCCAGAACTTCATATCCACAAGTGAGTATCCCCGTTTTATGGAAACATAATTTTGGCCTCCAAGTAACGTATGCAAATAACTCGGTTGCCAAGGAAATAAGAAGCCTCACTGAGAGTTTCTGAATTAAGGAAGGTAGGGAGAAAAAGATCAGTGATTCCATCCTGCTGACAGAGGTATAAGTTACCAAATGGATGTCCATCTTTAAAAATAAAAAAAAGAAAAAAGAAAATTGGGTTTTGTTGGTTTGTTTCTGTTTTTCCTTGTCTCTGGAAAACAAAAGATTTAAGAATCAGTCCTAATCCCTCTATCTCTCTGTCTCTTCTTTCTCTCTGTCTCTCTCTGTCTCAGTGTCTCTGTCTCTCTCTGTCTCTGTCTCTGTCTCTGTCTCTCTCTCTCTCTCTCTCTCTCCCTCCTCTCTCTCTCTCTCTCCATATAAACATATACATATATATATACATACATGTATATATATACATATACCTACATACGCGTGTGTGTGTGTATGTGTGTGTGTGTGTGTGTGTGTGTGTGTGTGTGTATATATATATATATATATATATATATATAAATGTATTTTACGTAGGGTTTTTTTTTTTTTTCAGATTCTTTTCTCTCATAGGCTTATTACAAAGTATTGAGTAGCGTTTCCTGTGCTATATAGTAGGAGGCGCTTGCTTGTTGATTACCGATTTTATGTACAGTCATGTGTACATGTTCATCCCAACCCCCTAAGTTATCCCCCGCTTCCCCAATCCGTCCTACTTTACACAAGTAGTCATACACATTATCATCCTGTTCATCAGTTCATTCAACCCCGTGTAAGTCATCCTTGTTCTCCTTGGAGTCCAGTCTTTCCATCGGTTCTGCCGACCTTGCCTGATGATCGAGCGTGACTGGACGAGTGACGGTTCCAAAAAGTTTGCAAGAGCTTCTGTGAAGGATTGTAGGATTTGCCCAGCGAAGCGGGTGCCGTGATCTGATCACAGGGGAGGCTGTGGAAGGTAGACCCCAAGTGGCAAACCCATTTTGTTTTTTTACCGGTCTCTGTGCCACGGTGAGGACATCAGGCTTGCAGTGAGTGAGGGAAGACTTCAACCCACACGGAAGACATACCTACGGCCACAAGAATGTTTGGATGACCCCTACTAAGTGGCAGTGGAATGAAGTCCAGTGGCTGGGGTTCAGAGGGTCCAGAGAGAGGAGGCTTTCTTTCCAGAGAGAAAAATAGTTCCCCCCCGCCCCCCTCCCCCCCCCCCCCAGGGTTACAAGCATGACAGGTCAGACGTTGCCGGTAGACTGTAGAAATCTTCCCGCCAATGTCTATGTACAATTGGGGTCATCTTCAAGGCACCATGGGTGGGTGAAGGAATGCAAGGTGGGGGGGTGGGGGTGGGGGAGGGGGGAGGTCGGCCAGGGAGTAACCAACCGGCCGGGCCGCCGTCTCCCGTCTGCCATAGCCCCGACCGGCTGTTGACAGGACAGAATGGACTCGATCCACGTGTGCCCCGCCACCCCCACCACCTTTCCACAGGCTGTTGTTGCTGCCTTGGCGTGAACGTCGGTTAGAACACCTCCCTGATACTGGGTTCCGTCCCTTTCGTGTGAGCCTCCATTTTGACGACGACAGACAACCCTTTATGCCAGGGCAGAGAAGACTTCCAGGAAGAAACATCCCATCATGTCTGGAACAGTTAGAACACATCGGTGTACAGACACAAGCCAAAGTAGACTTCACGTTGTTCCTTCCTCTTCGACGACGCTTCCCGTGTCATCGATGCTCTCCAAGAAACGTACTCAGTTTCATCTCTCTCGTTTCTCAGGAGAGAGAACACATTTTTGGGCTATTTCGAGGGCCCTCTCCTCCTGCATCCTAACTCAAAGTGCGTTCTAAGTCCAAAGGACTTCACCTGTCCTTCAACCGGGGGGCAAGTGTGTCCAAAATATCCAAAAGGTTGTAAAGCACTTAATCGGATATAGGTCACTGTGAAACAGTGCTTCGCTAGCCAGGTCACCGACATCCCAAGGAGAGACTTGCTAGGCAGAGAGAGAAGCTTCTTCTTCAGTTCCGAGCCACACCTGGTTCTTTGAATCTCGAGAGGACTAAGCTGATGTGAGTCCTCCGAGACCTGATAACGGCAACCTAGAAAATAAGTGATGACTTTTGACAAGGCATAAGCTTTTCTTTCTTGCTTCCTTTTTCCTTCCTTCCTTCCTTCCTTCCTTCCTTCCTTCCTTCCTTCCTTCCTTCCTTCCTTCCTTCCTTCCTTCCTTCCTTCCCTCCCTTCCTTCCCTCCCTTCTCTCCTTAAAGATAAAGGAAGAAACCTTTCCTAATCTAATCTGATCTCTCATGATGGACAGAGCAGACCGATGAAAGAAAAACCCAAACCCTAAACCCAAACCTTGTCCTTTTAACATAGAGAGACAACTAAATTCTATTTTTGCACATGTTTCACGTTGATACGAAAACTCATTTCTGTCTTTGAATCCATCCTCATCTTATCCAGTCAGTCCTGACCACGGATCCGATTCCTTTCCAAAGACCGTTTTCTTCACACACCTTTTCCAATCGTCTGTGCCCATTTTTAGCCTGTCCCTCGTTTTCTTTCTTTTCCATTGAGAAGTGACCACCTTTAGGACTAAAATCTCTTTCTCCTTCCCCCAAACATTATCTGCGTATCTTCTACTTTGCCTCCCCACTCCCCCAAAAAAGTCCTCTTCCTACCATGAGGATGGCGACATCAGGTAGCTTGGACCACACACGTTCCGTTCCTTCTTTAGAATGCCTCGTCCTTGGACACTGTCTGTTTTTTTTTTTTTTTTTTTCTTCAGTCAGTGAAAGTAAGGAAGCCAACCACAGTGAACAGTGTGAACATGGAATACTTTGTAGAAGTCTAGGCTCCTACCGAGTACACTCTTTCCCTAAAGCACAAGATCTATCTAGGCATGGAACCAAACACGCTCAGTCTCTCCTCCGTAAAAGGTCCAAAGCAGGGAGACCTTAGACTTGTGGAGCCGTGAACATTTCAGTATTTTATCTTATGTGGAGGTGATGTAGACACTCGCTGAGATTTCACCCTGCCAATGGCACTTAGCCAACCTCTAAGCCTAGAGATGACCAGAGATGTGGGAAAGTCTTGAAGTCGGCCTATGGAAAACGATCATTGGGGGGAGAGTTCCCCTTAAACATCCTTATCTCGTTAACATCTATGCCCTCTATTCGTTATGAGCAGTCCTACTCAGATGATTCGTGAACATTTCACGAGGCATGAGGGCGGTTCATTTCGTCATGATGTCTACACCTCCCGCCCCCCTCCCCTTTCACGTGAGAGATTTTCTTCCTGATTTCAGAGGGGAGAAGTAAAAGAGAGTCAGAGTGTCCCTCTCGTGGTGTTGTCAGTCTAATTCCAAAACTTCTCTATGCCACGGAGGCACGTTTGGGGGCGGCCTACTCAGGGCCCCAAGACTTTCAAAGTCAAACTCAAGGAGGACGTAAATGTACTTCATGCCACCGAACCCGAACCCAAACCGGTGAACCCGATGGCTTACTAGGAGATGACGTGTCATTGGCCCACCCATTTAAGACACGGAACCAGACACCCTCTCCTCGATGACTCGGAGCAAGTGAGTTCCTGGGGGTGGGGTGGGGTGGGGTGGGGTGGGGTGGGGTGGGGTGGGGTGGGGAGGGTGTCTGTCGGAGAGGGTCCTCTGGTCCAGGTGGGTCCATAAGCACTGCACATGACAGTAGGTGTTCATGGTGTTCTTGGGAAGGAAAGGCAGGGAGAATTTTATTTTGAAAAGCTTATCTTCTCACAGCATTTACACTATGAACGATGATGCAACTTCACTGGGGGCGTGCGGGGTCAGTGAAGGCCAGGGAGCCTGGCAACATAGAAGAGCCACGGAGGCTGGCTGTGTGTGACCCCAAGGATGTCCGGCGACTCCTCCCACTTGGGGTGGGGGGTGGGGGGCGGGGGTGGAAGCGGGGGGCGAGATTCCTGTGTGTCTGTCTGCATTCATCAGTCGTGGGAGAGGAAAAACGACGTTCCCTCGACGATCCTTCTGAGTTCTTGCCTGAGAGGCCCCTGTCCCCAAAAGACAGCTCGAGAAGAGAGCGACCCACGGCTGAGGAACGCGTGCACCGTGACCCCCACGCAGGAGAAGCCCAAGCCAGGAGTCACTCGAAAGGGCGGGCTCTGAGTTTGAGCTTCTTCTCGAGGAAGATCTTGGTCCTCCTTTCAGGTCAGGAAGAAGAGGGAGAGGCAGAGCGGCAGAGCGTCCTCGTCGCCCACCCGTCGTTTCTGAAGCGCCTTCAATTCGAACTCAACTCATCTGTGTGCCAAAGCGGTCCATTTCGGGGTGGTTTGCCCTATTCCGGTTCCCTCCCCGCACGGAGAAAAATGTTCTGTCCCGATTCACTGAAATGCTCCCAAAGGGCCTTGGTGTGAGGCAGCGGACCTATGCCCATCCTGCCTCCTCTTGAAATCATTTCTACCGATACAGAAGAAGAGACACCACCCCCACCCACCATGGCCTGCCAAAGGCAGTGCAGCAGCTATCCCTGTGGGAGTGGGATCCGGTAGCACGCGAACATCAGTCCAACATCCCTTCCATCTCCATGAGTTCTCATGGAAAATGAGGATGTCCCATGACCGGGGATGGGGGGGAGTGGGGATGGGTGAGGGAGAGGGAGACAGAAAGCGAGGAAGGGAGAACGTGGAGGAGAGGCCAGGAGAGGGAGAGAGAGGAAAAAGAGGGAGGGAGGGAGGGAGGGAGGGAGGGAGGGAGGGAGGGAGAGACAGAGAGGGAGAGACAGGGAGGGACAGGGAGGGACAGGGAGGGAGAGACGGGGGGGGGGGTGTGGAGAGAGACAGAGACAGAGACAGAGAGAGACGAGAGGCAGAGAGACAGAGAGGGAGACAGAGAGAAAGAAAGAGAGGAGGCGGGAAGAAAGAGATAAAGTGGGGGAGGAAGAGCAGGGGTGGGGGAGAGCGCGAGCGCGCGCGCGCGCGCGCGCGAGAGAGAAGAGAGAGAGAGAGAGAGAGAGAGAGAGAGAGAGAGAGAGAGAGAGAGAGAGAGACCGGGAGAAAGAAAGAGACAGCGAGTGGCAGAGACAGAGGCGGAGAGTGAGCGACAGGGAGCCAGGTAAAGGACACAGTGCTTGGGTATCTTCTGAGTGTTCGCACGTGTTTTCTGAGCTATGG
Organism: Leucopleurus acutus; assembly: GCF_964270905.1. Taxonomy (NCBI): domain Eukaryota; kingdom Metazoa; phylum Chordata; class Mammalia; order Artiodactyla; family Delphinidae; genus Leucopleurus; species Leucopleurus acutus. The sequence continues at coordinate 72,131 of NW_028138976.1, forward strand.
AGATCAACGTCAGTCCCATGAGAAGAAGAGAATGTGCCAGCCCCAGCCAGCACTGCTTGTCTTTTGGCAGAGATGAGAGTTTTCTAAGTTCGGGGCCCCCAGTGAGGGAAGCCGCCCCTTGTGTTCTGCCCGTGACCCTGGTCGGGATGGATGGAGGACGAGGCGACGTGGTTGGGGCTTTCCCCCCTCCCCGCACCCCCCCCCCAAGTCGGGAACCTCTCTTTCTACCTCTTTGCACACTCCATTCATTCTGAGACCACCGTTGGCATAGTCCTTTCCATGTTAAACATGATACGCCCTTGCCAAGAGACCCAAGTTCTGGAACCTCCAATGGATCTCTCCTGTATGCGTGGACAAGATCTCTCCAGTC
>NW_028138976.1:85000-90000 GCF_964270905.1 Leucopleurus acutus
GCGGGGGCCCGGGCCGAGGCCCGGCCACCCCTCACCTCCCCGCCCGCCCGACGGGAGCGGGGCGTCGCGGGCACGGCGGCCGGTCCGCGACGGCCGGCCGGGGTCCCGACGACCCGCGCTCGGGCGAGCGCGCCGGGGCGGGGCGCGGCGCGGCAGGGGGGACGGACGGACGGCCGTCCCCCCAACCTCGCCCAACACGCAACGACGCCGGCGGACGGGCGGCGGCGGCGGCGGCGGCAGACCACGGAGCGGCGCCGCGGCAGGCCCGGGAAGCGAAGCACACCGGGACGCGGCCCGGGGGTCGGCAGACGCGACGGACGGGGCGGATGGACGGACGGGAGACAGGGCCGACGAGGCGCGGCTGGCTCGGCCGCCGTCGCGGAGGCGCGGCGACGACCTCGCGGAAGACGTGGCGGGCGGGGGGCGGACGCGCGCCGACGCGAGGGAGGCCCGGGGGGCCATCCTAAGGGCACGGACGCGAGTCGGCCGCCGGGGCACGACACGGGGTCTCACCGCCAGAGGCCTCCAGCGCAGGGGCGGTCCCGCGGCACCCAGGACGCCGACTGGCCTCCTCGGCCCCCCACCAGGGTTGCCCCCCCTCGCGGGGCTCGCGCCCACCACCGCCAAACACCCACGAGAGCCGCGGCCAGCCCCGCGACAACAACACTCTCCCGCGCGCACACCGGCCGCCCCACGTGCCCCACCACACGCCTCCGCCGCCGCGCCCGACTCCCCCGCCTCAGGGACCGTGAGCACTCCACCCGGGGACGCCGCCGGCCGCGGCGGCCGCGGCGGGCGACACCCTCACGTGGGCGAGGCCGGCTCGATCCCAGACGGGGAAGGGGGCACGGAGGGCTGGGGGCCGGGGAGGGCCGGCGGCCACGGGGAGGGGACGGCACGCGCACACACGGCGGCGAGGGCCGCGGGGCAGGGGCGCAGGGGCGCCCGCCCAGGGACGGGAAGGGCCGAGGCACGACCGGGCCCGCCAGGGAAACGAGCGCGGGGTCCCACCGCCACACACACGAGGGCGGTCCCACGACGCCTGGGACGCCGGCCGGCCCCGGCCACCCCGGGGTCTCCCACGACCCGGCCCCGCCGCCGGGGCCCGTGTGCGACGGTTTTCCCCCCGCGTGACACGGAGGGACCCGTCCGCCCAAACTCAACCTCCTCCGTCCTTCGCCACATCCGCCTTCATCTGAGTCCGACCCCCGGGGCTCGCGCCCCAGGGAAACGCTCCCGAGCGAGGCGACCCGCACCGTGCCCACACACCGCCCCCGGCCGCGACTCGCGGCGAGGGCAGGCGCGACGGGCTCCTCGCGGCTGCGGGACTGGGGAGTCGGGACGCCCGTGCGTCCCCGAACCCCACCTCGGGCTCGCCACCGCGCGGGTCAGTCACCGCACGCGCACGCGCACACACGGCCCCGCGCCGGACGCCGGCCTGGCGGGACCCTCCCCCGACTCAGAGGGGGGAGGCGCGGGCCGCGGTAGACAAAGAGCGGCGCTCGGCCCCACCGCGGGGCCGGCGCAAGCCCTCCCGCGAGGGCGAGGGCCTCTGCCGCCCACGTGGCTCTGGCGGTGGCCACCGTGGCCACCGCACGCTCGGGAGGGGCAGCGGCTGGGGGGTCCGGTACCCCAAGGCTCCCTCTCGGATCGCTAGAGAAGGCTTTCTCACCGAGGGTGCGTCATCCCCCACCCATCGTCTCTGCCCTTCGGGCCCACGGAGGCGCTCCACGAGCCACCAAGTCCACGACTGGCCGTGGGAGGGGTGGGGGGGGTCTGCGGTATGGGTAAGCACACGGCCCACTGGAGCGTTCGCGGCCACAGCCTCGGGGGCACAGCCTCTGCCGCCCCCCAGGCTCGTCCACCGGGCTCCGGAAGGGGGGAGCACGCCCGAGAAGCGCGACAGACGCCCCCCCTTCTCGCAGGCCCCGGCCCGACACGATCGCACCCACGCCCCTGTGCGACTCCCCCCACACACGCAAGTGGGGGGCGGCGGCACACGCGGCGTCGGCCCGGCCACGAAGTCAGTCCCCCCACGGCACACCGTGGGAGGACGATGGCGACGAGGCGGCAGGCCCCCGTCCCCCACCGAAGCAGAGAAACAGAGGCAAGCCCCCGCGCCCTTTACCGTCTCGACCCCCCCCGCGAGAGCCACTCACGGGACACACCACCGCGGCGGAGACCCCGAGGAGCACGCTGGGAAAAGGGAACGACACCACCGCTCGGCCTCGCGCGCCTGAGGGACGACCTGGAGCGCTCCAGGGGCACCACAGAGGACCGAGCAAGTCACGCTCACGCGCCGGCAGCGGGCGCGCGGCGCAGCGGCGGGACGGCCCCCACCGACGCGGGGAGGACCGCCCGCGAGGCACACGCCAAGGAGGCGAAGCGAGAGCGTCTGCTGCGTCCGAGGACCACGGCCCCGCCCACGCCGTGAGGCAGGAGGCGGGAGACCGCAGGCCAGGGCCGGAGACCACCACCCCTGCCTCCCACACACCCCTCGGCAGGCCGGGCAGGGCGTGACAAGAGAGGCGAGGGGCCCGCGGACAGAACGAGAAGAGCGGTCCCGTTCGCCAAGAACGTCCGTCCCTCGACTGGCGCGACTTAAGGCCCGGCCCAGGAGAGCGCGACATCACCACATCGATCAGTCAATCCAGAGAGCCAGGGGCCACGAGGGCCCCGAGGGGGGAGGGCCACGGCGAGGACCCTCACCGGAGGAGCCTGCTTCAGCCTCAGCCGGCACCCAGCCCCCCCTTCTCTCTCTCTGCCTTCTCGGGCAACAGTGGCCGACGACCCCGCGAGGAGAACGCCTGACACGTGGCACGGAGCCTGCGGGGTGGGGTCGTCTCAGCCAACCCCCGGGTGCCTGCGGCGGGGAAGGGGAGTCACACGGGGTAGAAGACCCACGCACCACCTCGCCCCGCCGCCCTCGGGTGAGCCAGAGACCGGAGGCGGCACCGCGGGTCGGGTCAGCCGGGCGCACACACGAGAGCCGGCGCGCAGGCCCAAGCGGGCGGCTCAAGCGGCAAGGGCCGGTTCGGGCGCCAGACGGCGGTCCAAAGCCCAGCGCCCCGCGCGCGTCCAGAGTCCCAGAACCCCCAGCGAGACACGCCAGAGGAGACCGTGTCAGCACCTATCTGGTGGTAAAAAAGGCCCATTTCAGGCGAAAAAAATCACGGCGCCCGGCAGCGGGGCCCATCCACGAACCTCGGGGGCGCTCCCCGGACCTCGGCCCGGCTACCTCTCCCCAACACTTCCCCATCCACAGCAGCCCCGGAGCTCTCTCGGGGCCATCTGGTCGACCCGAGGAGCCCGGGGGGGTGGGGGGCGGCAGAGTGGGGCGGGGCGGGACGGGGCGGGGCGGGGCGGGAGGGCCGGGAAAACGTGGCAGAGGCAGCGAGCGGGCCGGGGTCGCCCTCCCCGGATCGCCCGCGCGAGCAGGTACCGTACCGCGGGTCCCTCCGTGTCCCCGGGCGAAGACTCGGTTAAAGAAAAGGAAATATCCCACTCTGCCGCCTCTGACGAGCGGGGCCCACGAGGGACCGCGCCCGGGCCCAGGCCGCCCTATCCGGGCCACCCAGTACGACTCGGGCCGGTCCCCACCGCCACCCCCACCCCGGCCGGGACTCGCGGTGGAGGAGGGGGCGGGGGAGGGTGAGAAAAAGTCGCGTCCGCCGACCGGGACCCACGTGGGCCCGCTCAAGGGCCGGGTGCGCCCTCCCCGGCCACCCGCGCGAGCAGGTCCCGGTCCGTCCGCGTCCCCGGACCCAGGGGGACTTAAACATTTTCGCACGGAGGCACCTCCCAGGCGACCGGAGCCCACGAGGGACCGCACCCGGGCCCGGGCCTCTCTCTCCGGGTCACCCCTCGCGGCCCAGCCCGGTCCCCACCTCCGGAGTCCGACTCGGAAAAGCATCGGTCAGAAAGAATCCGACCACCGGGACCCACGCGCGCCCGCCAACGAGCCCGTCGCGCCCTCCACCGGCCTAAACGCACGGGCACGGGCACGGGCCGGTCCCCACCTCCGGAGCGGGGCGCTGTGGGGACCGGGCGGTGGGGGGGTGGGGGCAGGGAGGGAGGGAGGGAGGGAAGGAAGGAAGGAAGGAAAGAAGGAAGGAAAGAAGGAGGGTCGGGTGGCCGGGTCGGTCCCCGCGGCCGGATGCTGGTCGACCAGGCCAGGCGGCCCCACAGACCGGCTCGAGAGCGCGGCGACAGGCACACCCTCATAGGCCTGCACGCCCAATCTCAAGCGACAGCAGGAGGCGCCCACGCCCGGGCGCCACCGGGACAGTCACCGCCAGCGTCGCCCGGCTCCCGGAACTCTGCCTCGGGCCCGGCGGCCGAGTCACAGCCCTCACGAAGGTCGCCGAAGCTCCAGAGACGAGGGACAATATAAAAGCGGCCGCCAGGTGGCTCCCGACAACGGCTCCAACGTCCCCGGGCCGGGTTCCCTGTCGCCGGCCGGCCACCGAGGATGCGGCAGCGCCGGGCCGCCCAAACGCCCGAGCTCAGCCCGCCGGGGCGAGCCGGCGGGCGTCTGGCGCGACCCCGAGGCGTCCGTCTCGGAGCTAGCTCCCGGGTCGGCACGACACGGCGCGACCCCGGCAGCAGACGGGGGGGGGGGGGGTGGCGGGGGAAGCTGGGAAGACGTCGCCGGGAGGCCGCCTCGAAGGAAACGCGCTCCCCACGCGACTCCTCGGCGGGGGCAAATCCCACGGAGACGCCGGCGGGGCCCGGGGCGGCCGGCACGGGGTGCCCAGAGGGTCACGAGCAAGATCCCCGGCTGCCCGGACGGAGGGAGGGAGGGAGGGAGGGAGGGAGGGAGGGAGGGAGGGAGGGAAGGCGGGGACTGGCAAACCGAAACCAGGCAAGCACTCAGAGAACAACGCAGGAATTCATCCTCTCTCGAACGGTGGAGGTCTGTCGGAAGCAGACACGCAAAGCCCAGAACCTAGAAAGGAAAGGAAGGATACCCTCCGACCCCACACATACAAGCGGAAACA
>NW_028138976.1:95000-102500 GCF_964270905.1 Leucopleurus acutus
TAACGGCCCTCGTTCTCAGCGCACACAAGTCAACCCCAGACCAAGGCACCCTAAGGGCAAAAACCCTCCAAGGTTTCTCCCATTAGACCCCGAACGTCAGCACACACCCCCTCCCCCGGTTTCTATTTCGTATCGCGTGCGCTCAGGCAGACGGCAAACACATCGATCGATCATTTTCCTTTAACGTGTTTCATGAACGTCGCACTGGCCAAAGAAACCTAGGTGTGGAAAAGCTCATCCCTGCGTAAAAGGCTTTGGCTTCTCAGTGAAGGGGTCGAGCCGAGGGACCCAGGCCCCTCTGTCAACTTTTCACTGGATTCATTGGCCTCGCTCTTGTCCCAAGCGACGGCTGGTCAGATTTCTCATGGTCATGTTTTGCCTTCTGGCTTTAGCAAGGGTCTTCAACTGGGGTAAAAAGAGCAGGCTTGTTTGGGGCGCTTTCATGGTGGGGAGGAGGGGGTGGTGGCCCATAGAGGTAGGTCCCTTCGATTCACCCCATCTCAGGTAGTGCCCTATGCAAAACGTTTGTTTTCATACCATCAGGATCCTACCTTTGGAGAGTTTCCCTGCCTTAAACGTCCTCTGCCCTCCGCCTATTCATCCACCATCCACCACCACCCCGCTGACCCGTTCATCCCGTCCATGGTTTTTCTCTTCCGAGAAAGCATGTTACCTACGGCTCGTCCCCAGGCTACGTACGTGTCCATTCACCTCCTGAAAGACATGTCTCGGTCACCTCCGAGAGAGTTCTTGGCAGTGAGGAATAAAACCGCCACCGTCAAGGTCCGCATGCAGGTTTCTGCGTGGACCTCAGCCGTTCGACTCCCCGCGTCACCTCGGGTCCATTCATAGCAAGGAGTCCTCCGAGGGCCGGGTCTTACGGTGAGAGCGTGTTTGGCTGTGAAAAACACCACCCCTGTTCACAGAGTTCCCAAAGACGGGGGGGTGGGGGGTGGGGGGGTTGGGATGGGGGTCGGGGTGGAGCTGAGGAGGGCACGGCACGTCAGCATACCGAAGCGTCCGGAACCCCGAGGAGGCGGGCAAGGAAGGAAGATGTCCCCGGGACAAAACCTTCCCTCCCCGTCCTTAGGGTCGATGGCTGGACCTGAGAATTCCATGGACACGAGACGGATTTGTGAAACCAGAATTCCAAGAAAGGGGACCTGGCTGGCCGAGACCCCAAAATGAGTCTCTTTGGGGTTTGTTAGGGTGGCAGGCCAGGAGACACCCACCGTGTTCCACCCGACTCCCAAATGGGGCGAGTTTATCGAAGAAAAAAAAAAAAAAGCCAAACCAAAAGCAAACACACACGCAGACAGAAACCCCACCAAAACACACACACACACACACACACACACACACACACACACACACACACACACACACACACACACACACCCCTCTGGGTGCGCTATCTGCTGTCCACGATTTCCTGTGCCTTTTGGACATGGCTGATAGGGATGGGCATGAAACGGCAGGACAGCAAGCTGGCATCTCGGCCGGCCTAGAGAAGTTTCCCGAGTGAAGTATCAGAACCAGGGCGGGGTGGGGATGGGGGGCGCAGAGAGAGGCGGGGAAGGGGGGCCCACGTCACCTGGGAGAGAAGCGGGGGGAGGGGGGCGCTGACCGACCTCGGTTCACCCCGTCCCCCTCCGGCCGAGAACCTGCCTTCGCTTCCTGCCCTCAGGTGTGTGAGAGGAGCAGGTTTCTTTCCCATAACTACCAACACATCATTTCAGTCTTGTTTGTGGGTTTCTTTTTGTGTGTTCGTTTTCTGGACGAGGCCAAAGAACCCTTCCAGTGAGTGGAGGCGTGTGTACAAAGGAGGATCTGACAGGACGGGAGGGTGCGGGTCAGTCCCTGTGCCAAGAAACCCAGAGAATCTGTCGTAGCTGAGGCTCGGGCCTTTTGCAGAAATAGGCCAAGAGAGTTCAGAGTTGATCCTTCACTGCCAAAGAGTCATCACAGCAGTTTCCTGGAAGGGATTGTGTTGCAGGAGCCAGCGTGGTGGCCCTCAGGCCTCAGGCCTCAGGCCTCAGCCCGGCAGGCAGGCAGGCAGGCAGGCAGCGGCTATTGTCTGTTGGTCCCGCCCCCACCCCCACCCCCACCCCCGTTCCTTCTCCAGAGCTCCTTCCTAAGTCCCCTGGACTGACCTTTGCCAGGAGCGGGGGAGGGGAGGGGAGGTCCGGACGATTCATTCGGCAGGGCCTCGTTCAATCGCTCCATTCAAATGCAGAAAGCTCTCCGGCCAAGTCGGAGCCTTTGACTTTGCCTCGAGCTTCTCTTTAATGAATGGCTCTGTCTTTTTTCTTTCCCCAATTTCCCCACCCTTAGGCTGTCCCCTCCAAACTGCAGGGAGGGAAGGAGGGAGAGAGGTAAGGGATGGGAGGAGGTTGTGTGAGAAACAGGCCTTTTTTTCCAGGCAAAAGATGTCCCCTCCTTTTCCTAACCCAGGAAACCCCACTACACCATTTGAGAATCATGGACATGCATGGAAGCAGATGTCTTCACTTGAGATCTTCCTCCGCAGGAGGACAGAAAGGCGGGCCAGTGTGTCCCTCTTGTGCTGCCCGGTTCTTAAGTCACTTGAATTCAAAATAATCAATAGAGCATGGAGGCAGATTTTGGGGCGGCCTACTCTGGAGCCCAAGAGTTCCCTCCTCTGAAAGTTCCTTGGAACATATTAAAGCTGAGCTGGTGACTCGTGTGTGTAGGGGTGTGTGTGTGTGTGTGTGTGTGTGTGTGTGTGTGAGAAGGAGATTTCTAGATGTCAGGGTCGAAGCAACTTTAGAAGTCTGAAACACCTCTGATGATGTCGTCGGGTGTTTGGTTCAAATTTCGGAGTGGCTCTCAAAGAAACAGGCACGAGGATTGTTTCCATAGGAGCCGTTGTGGCCGTTTCGTCAAGTTCTCTAGCTTCCGTTTGCAGAGCTTCAGGCAAAGGGCCATTTTAGTTCTCAGTGAGGCCAAGTCAAAAGGGTGGGAGAAAATGGCAAACGTTCATGGGGAGAGTCGTAGCCAGATATTGGAGGGAACTCAAAAAACTTCGGGATGCAGTCCAGTTTTCAGGTTAAGAACAACACCCTAAGGGAAACGAGTAGCTCCAGAACTTCATATCCACAAGTGAGTATCCCCGTTTTATGGAAACATAATTTTGGCCTCCAAGTAACGTATGCAAATAACTCGGTTGCCAAGGAAATAAGAAGCCTCACTGAGAGTTTCTGAATTAAGGAAGGTAGGGAGAAAAAGATCAGTGATTCCATCCTGCTGACAGAGGTATAAGTTACCAAATGGATGTCCATCTTTAAAAATAAAAAAAAGAAAAAAGAAAATTGGGTTTTGTTGGTTTGTTTCTGTTTTTCCTTGTCTCTGGAAAACAAAAGATTTAAGAATCAGTCCTAATCCCTCTATCTCTCTGTCTCTTCTTTCTCTCTGTCTCTCTCTGTCTCAGTGTCTCTGTCTCTCTCTGTCTCTGTCTCTGTCTCTGTCTCTCTCTCTCTCTCTCTCTCTCCCTCCTCTCTCTCTCTCTCTCCATATAAACATATACATATATATATACATACATGTATATATATACATATACCTACATACGCGTGTGTGTGTGTATGTGTGTGTGTGTGTGTGTGTGTGTGTGTGTGTGTATATATATATATATATATATATATATATAAATGTATTTTACGTAGGGTTTTTTTTTTTTTTCAGATTCTTTTCTCTCATAGGCTTATTACAAAGTATTGAGTAGCGTTTCCTGTGCTATATAGTAGGAGGCGCTTGCTTGTTGATTACCGATTTTATGTACAGTCATGTGTACATGTTCATCCCAACCCCCTAAGTTATCCCCCGCTTCCCCAATCCGTCCTACTTTACACAAGTAGTCATACACATTATCATCCTGTTCATCAGTTCATTCAACCCCGTGTAAGTCATCCTTGTTCTCCTTGGAGTCCAGTCTTTCCATCGGTTCTGCCGACCTTGCCTGATGATCGAGCGTGACTGGACGAGTGACGGTTCCAAAAAGTTTGCAAGAGCTTCTGTGAAGGATTGTAGGATTTGCCCAGCGAAGCGGGTGCCGTGATCTGATCACAGGGGAGGCTGTGGAAGGTAGACCCCAAGTGGCAAACCCATTTTGTTTTTTTACCGGTCTCTGTGCCACGGTGAGGACATCAGGCTTGCAGTGAGTGAGGGAAGACTTCAACCCACACGGAAGACATACCTACGGCCACAAGAATGTTTGGATGACCCCTACTAAGTGGCAGTGGAATGAAGTCCAGTGGCTGGGGTTCAGAGGGTCCAGAGAGAGGAGGCTTTCTTTCCAGAGAGAAAAATAGTTCCCCCCCGCCCCCCTCCCCCCCCCCCCCAGGGTTACAAGCATGACAGGTCAGACGTTGCCGGTAGACTGTAGAAATCTTCCCGCCAATGTCTATGTACAATTGGGGTCATCTTCAAGGCACCATGGGTGGGTGAAGGAATGCAAGGTGGGGGGGTGGGGGTGGGGGAGGGGGGAGGTCGGCCAGGGAGTAACCAACCGGCCGGGCCGCCGTCTCCCGTCTGCCATAGCCCCGACCGGCTGTTGACAGGACAGAATGGACTCGATCCACGTGTGCCCCGCCACCCCCACCACCTTTCCACAGGCTGTTGTTGCTGCCTTGGCGTGAACGTCGGTTAGAACACCTCCCTGATACTGGGTTCCGTCCCTTTCGTGTGAGCCTCCATTTTGACGACGACAGACAACCCTTTATGCCAGGGCAGAGAAGACTTCCAGGAAGAAACATCCCATCATGTCTGGAACAGTTAGAACACATCGGTGTACAGACACAAGCCAAAGTAGACTTCACGTTGTTCCTTCCTCTTCGACGACGCTTCCCGTGTCATCGATGCTCTCCAAGAAACGTACTCAGTTTCATCTCTCTCGTTTCTCAGGAGAGAGAACACATTTTTGGGCTATTTCGAGGGCCCTCTCCTCCTGCATCCTAACTCAAAGTGCGTTCTAAGTCCAAAGGACTTCACCTGTCCTTCAACCGGGGGGCAAGTGTGTCCAAAATATCCAAAAGGTTGTAAAGCACTTAATCGGATATAGGTCACTGTGAAACAGTGCTTCGCTAGCCAGGTCACCGACATCCCAAGGAGAGACTTGCTAGGCAGAGAGAGAAGCTTCTTCTTCAGTTCCGAGCCACACCTGGTTCTTTGAATCTCGAGAGGACTAAGCTGATGTGAGTCCTCCGAGACCTGATAACGGCAACCTAGAAAATAAGTGATGACTTTTGACAAGGCATAAGCTTTTCTTTCTTGCTTCCTTTTTCCTTCCTTCCTTCCTTCCTTCCTTCCTTCCTTCCTTCCTTCCTTCCTTCCTTCCTTCCTTCCTTCCTTCCTTCCTTCCCTCCCTTCCTTCCCTCCCTTCTCTCCTTAAAGATAAAGGAAGAAACCTTTCCTAATCTAATCTGATCTCTCATGATGGACAGAGCAGACCGATGAAAGAAAAACCCAAACCCTAAACCCAAACCTTGTCCTTTTAACATAGAGAGACAACTAAATTCTATTTTTGCACATGTTTCACGTTGATACGAAAACTCATTTCTGTCTTTGAATCCATCCTCATCTTATCCAGTCAGTCCTGACCACGGATCCGATTCCTTTCCAAAGACCGTTTTCTTCACACACCTTTTCCAATCGTCTGTGCCCATTTTTAGCCTGTCCCTCGTTTTCTTTCTTTTCCATTGAGAAGTGACCACCTTTAGGACTAAAATCTCTTTCTCCTTCCCCCAAACATTATCTGCGTATCTTCTACTTTGCCTCCCCACTCCCCCAAAAAAGTCCTCTTCCTACCATGAGGATGGCGACATCAGGTAGCTTGGACCACACACGTTCCGTTCCTTCTTTAGAATGCCTCGTCCTTGGACACTGTCTGTTTTTTTTTTTTTTTTTTTCTTCAGTCAGTGAAAGTAAGGAAGCCAACCACAGTGAACAGTGTGAACATGGAATACTTTGTAGAAGTCTAGGCTCCTACCGAGTACACTCTTTCCCTAAAGCACAAGATCTATCTAGGCATGGAACCAAACACGCTCAGTCTCTCCTCCGTAAAAGGTCCAAAGCAGGGAGACCCTTAGACTTGTGGAGCCGTGAACATTTCAGTATTTTATCTTATGTGGAGGTGATGTAGACACTCGCTGAGATTTCACCCTGCCAATGGCACTTAGCCAACCTCTAAGCCTAGAGATGACCAGAGATGTGGGAAAGTCTTGAAGTCGGCCTATGGAAAACGATCATTGGGGGGAGAGTTCCCCTTAAACATCCTTATCTCGTTAACATCTATGCCCTCTATTCGTTATGAGCAGTCCTACTCAGATGATTCGTGAACATTTCACGAGGCATGAGGGCGGTTCATTTCGTCATGATGTCTACACCTCCCGCCCCCCTCCCCTTTCACGTGAGAGATTTTCTTCCTGATTTCAGAGGGGAGAAGTAAAAGAGAGTCAGAGTGTCCCTCTCGTGGTGTTGTCAGTCTAATTCCAAAACTTCTCTATGCCACGGAGGCACGTTTGGGGGCGGCCTACTCAGGGCCCCAAGACTTTCAAAGTCAAACTCAAGGAGGACGTAAATGTACTTCATGCCACCGAACCCGAACCCAAACCGGTGAACCCGATGGCTTACTAGGAGATGACGTGTCATTGGCCCACCCATTTAAGACACGGAACCAGACACCCTCTCCTCGATGACTCGGAGCAAGTGAGTTCCTGGGGGTGGGGTGGGGTGGGGTGGGGTGGGGTGGGGTGGGGTGGGGTGGGGAGGGTGTCTGTCGGAGAGGGTCCTCTGGTCCAGGTGGGTCCATAAGCACTGCACATGACAGTAGGTGTTCATGGTGTTCTTGGGAAGGAAAGGCAGGGAGAATTTTATTTTGAAAAGCTTATCTTCTCACAGCATTTACACTATGAACGATGATGCAACTTCACTGGGGGCGTGCGGGGTCAGTGAAGGCCAGGGAGCCTGGCAACATAGAAGAGCCACGGAGGCTGGCTGTGTGTGACCCCAAGGATGTCCGGCGACTCCTCCCACTTGGGGTGGGGGGTGGGGGGCGGGGGTGGAAGCGGGGGGCGAGATTCCTGTGTGTCTGTCTGCATTCATCAGTCGTGGGAGAGGAAAAACGACGTTCCCTCGACGATCCTTCTGAGTTCTTGCCTGAGAGGCCCCTGTCCCCAAAAGACAGCTCGAGAAGAGAGCGACCCACGGCTGAGGAACGCGTGCACCGTGACCCCCACGCAGGAGAAGCCCAAGCCAGGAGTCACTCGAAAGGGCGGGCTCTGAGTTTGAGCTTCTTCTCGAGGAAGATCTTGGTCCTCCTTTCAGGTCAGGAAGAAGAGGGAGAGGCAGAGCGGCAGAGCGTCCTCGTCGCCCACCCGTCGTTTCTGAAGCGCCTTCAATTCGAACTCAACTCATCTGTGTGCCAAAGCGGTCCATTTCGGGGTGGTTTGCCCTATTCCGGTTCCCTCCCCGCACGGAGAA
>NW_028138976.1:117500-120000 GCF_964270905.1 Leucopleurus acutus
GGACTGGGGAGTCGGGACGCCCGTGCGTCCCCGAACCCCACCTCGGGCTCGCCACCGCGCGGGTCAGTCACCGCACGCGCACGCGCACACACGGCCCCGCGCCGGACGCCGGCCTGGCGGGACCCTCCCCCGACTCAGAGGGGGGAGGCGCGGGCCGCGGTAGACAAAGAGCGGCGCTCGGCCCCACCGCGGGGCCGGCGCAAGCCCTCCCGCGAGGGCGAGGGCCTCTGCCGCCCACGTGGCTCTGGCGGTGGCCACCGTGGCCACCGCACGCTCGGGAGGGGCAGCGGCTGGGGGGTCCGGTACCCCAAGGCTCCCTCTCGGATCGCTAGAGAAGGCTTTCTCACCGAGGGTGCGTCATCCCCCACCCATCGTCTCTGCCCTTCGGGCCCACGGAGGCGCTCCACGAGCCACCAAGTCCACGACTGGCCGTGGGAGGGGTGGGGGGGGTCTGCGGTATGGGTAAGCACACGGCCCACTGGAGCGTTCGCGGCCACAGCCTCGGGGGCACAGCCTCTGCCGCCCCCCAGGCTCGTCCACCGGGCTCCGGAAGGGGGGAGCACGCCCGAGAAGCGCGACAGACGCCCCCCCTTCTCGCAGGCCCCGGCCCGACACGATCGCACCCACGCCCCTGTGCGACTCCCCCCACACACGCAAGTGGGGGGCGGCGGCACACGCGGCGTCGGCCCGGCCACGAAGTCAGTCCCCCCACGGCACACCGTGGGAGGACGATGGCGACGAGGCGGCAGGCCCCCGTCCCCCACCGAAGCAGAGAAACAGAGGCAAGCCCCCGCGCCCTTTACCGTCTCGACCCCCCCCGCGAGAGCCACTCACGGGACACACCACCGCGGCGGAGACCCCGAGGAGCACGCTGGGAAAAGGGAACGACACCACCGCTCGGCCTCGCGCGCCTGAGGGACGACCTGGAGCGCTCCAGGGGCACCACAGAGGACCGAGCAAGTCACGCTCACGCGCCGGCAGCGGGCGCGCGGCGCAGCGGCGGGACGGCCCCCACCGACGCGGGGAGGACCGCCCGCGAGGCACACGCCAAGGAGGCGAAGCGAGAGCGTCTGCTGCGTCCGAGGACCACGGCCCCGCCCACGCCGTGAGGCAGGAGGCGGGAGACCGCAGGCCAGGGCCGGAGACCACCACCCCTGCCTCCCACACACCCCTCGGCAGGCCGGGCAGGGCGTGACAAGAGAGGCGAGGGGCCCGCGGACAGAACGAGAAGAGCGGTCCCGTTCGCCAAGAACGTCCGTCCCTCGACTGGCGCGACTTAAGGCCCGGCCCAGGAGAGCGCGACATCACCACATCGATCAGTCAATCCAGAGAGCCAGGGGCCACGAGGGCCCCGAGGGGGGAGGGCCACGGCGAGGACCCTCACCGGAGGAGCCTGCTTCAGCCTCAGCCGGCACCCAGCCCCCCCTTCTCTCTCTCTGCCTTCTCGGGCAACAGTGGCCGACGACCCCGCGAGGAGAACGCCTGACACGTGGCACGGAGCCTGCGGGGTGGGGTCGTCTCAGCCAACCCCCGGGTGCCTGCGGCGGGGAAGGGGAGTCACACGGGGTAGAAGACCCACGCACCACCTCGCCCCGCCGCCCTCGGGTGAGCCAGAGACCGGAGGCGGCACCGCGGGTCGGGTCAGCCGGGCGCACACACGAGAGCCGGCGCGCAGGCCCAAGCGGGCGGCTCAAGCGGCAAGGGCCGGTTCGGGCGCCAGACGGCGGTCCAAAGCCCAGCGCCCCGCGCGCGTCCAGAGTCCCAGAACCCCCAGCGAGACACGCCAGAGGAGACGGTGTCAGCACCTATCTGGTGGTAAAAAAGGCCCATTTCAGGCGAAAAAAATCACGGCGCCCGGCAGCGGGGCCCATCCACGAACCTCGGGGGCGCTCCCCGGACCTCGGCCCGGCTACCTCTCCCCAACACTTCCCCATCCACAGCAGCCCCGGAGCTCTCTCGGGGCCATCTGGTCGACCCGAGGAGCCCGGGGGGGTGGGGGGCGGCAGAGTGGGGCGGGGCGGGACGGGGCGGGGCGGGGCGGGAGGGCCGGGAAAACGTGGCAGAGGCAGCGAGCGGGCCGGGGTCGCCCTCCCCGGATCGCCCGCGCGAGCAGGTACCGTACCGCGGGTCCCTCCGTGTCCCCGGGCGAAGACTCGGTTAAAGAAAAGGAAATATCCCACTCTGCCGCCTCTGACGAGCGGGGCCCACGAGGGACCGCGCCCGGGCCCAGGCCGCCCTATCCGGGCCACCCAGTACGACTCGGGCCGGTCCCCACCGCCACCCCCACCCCGGCCGGGACTCGCGGTGGAGGAGGGGGCGGGGGAGGGTGAGAAAAAGTCGCGTCCGCCGACCGGGACCCACGTGGGCCCGCTCAAGGGCCGGGTGCGCCCTCCCCGGCCACCCGCGCGAGCAGGTCCCGGTCCGTCCGCGTCCCCGGACCCAGGGGGACTTAAACATTTTCGCACGGAGGCACCTCCCAGGCGACCGGAGCCCACGAGGG